>NC_059426.1:176985283-177007234 GCF_021028975.2 Sphaerodactylus townsendi
TGAAAATGCATTATTTGGCATGTGCGGAAGGGACCTGAGTTTGAGGTAGCACTCTTTAGTTTGTGGAGCAGCAGTGGCGTAGGAGGTTAAGAGCTCGTGTATCTAATCTGGAGGAACCAGGTTTGATTCCCAGCTCTGCCGTCTGAGCTGTGGAGGCTTATCTGGGGAATTCAGATTAGCCTGTGCACTCCCACACATGCCAGCCGGGTGACCTTGGGCTAGTCACAGCTTCTCGGAGCTCTCTCAGCCCCACCTACCTCACAGGGTGTTTGTTGTGAGGGGGGAAGGGCAAGGAGATTGTCAGCCCCTTTGAGTCTCCTGCAGGAGAGAAAGGGGGGATATAAATCCAAACTCTTCTTCTTCTTCTTCTTTAGCCAAGACAGGGACTTTGCAGCATTTGCACCTGGGACCGCAAGAACGATGACTTGCATGAGCTATAAAGATGCGTGTGCTGGGGACAGGAATAAGGTAGATTCACCCGATAGAAGAGGAAGAGGAGGAGGAGTTTGGATTTATATCCCCCTTTTTCAAAGGGATTTAGAATCTCCTTTCCCTTCCTCCCCCCACAATAAGCACCCCGTGAGGTGGGTGGGCAGAGAGAGCTCCGAAGAACTGTGACTAGCCCAAGGCAGGGACGTAGGTATAGATTTTTTATGGGGAGGGGTTCGGGGTGGGGCCAGGCCCCCACCCACTCCTAGGGCATGGCCACACCTCCCCAAGCCCCGCCCCAGGCCTAGCGCTTATAAAAGCAGCTCTCCAAAGCCGGGGATGGTAGACTCCCCCGCCCTTCCCTCCCCTGCCCCCCACCAGCTGGGTTCCCAGCCGGCAGCTGGCAGTTCCTTCTGCCCTCCCCTCTGGGCAGAGGCATAGAGAGAAAATGGAGCCCGGTGCAAAATCTGAGTTGTGCGCCCCGTCCCCCGGGCAGCCGCTGTGATGCTGGAACCCACCCCCAAACAGCATCACTTTCAATGGTGTTTAAACTAGAGAGCCCAAATTCTCCTCGAGTCTCCTTACATTGAGTCTCCTCCTTGAGTCCTCTTTACGAGGGATTTTGAAAAAACCTTGGCAATCTTGCGACTGACCGGGAGCGACCCGGGAGAGGGGGCTAGCAAGCAGCGCAACAGGCATTGGGGCACTTCCTCGGATGTCAACAAACACAAGGCGACTCCCCTGCGGAGCGAAGAGCCTCGAGGGAAACACACTGTGCATAACAGACCTTGCTTTCACACACAACGAATAACGCGCTTCCAATCCGCTTCTAATGCACTTTGCAGCTAGATTTTACTGTGCAAAATGGCAAAATCGGCTTGCAAACGGCGGCTGGAGAGCATCGACAACGGCTCCCAATTAAGCCGATCGTGGCTGGCCGGCTTTGCCCAGAACGCAAAGGCAGCAGAGCGAATGCCTGGGTGCGTAAACCCCCTCGGGACACCTTGCTATGACTAACACACTCTTGCACTCGCCGCACCGCAAAACTCACATTTCACAGCCAGGCTCTCCGTCCCTCTCCTGCTCCGCGGCCGCACACAAAACAGTGCTGGCTGTTTCCTAGCAACGGCATACTTTTTAGAAAGAACATATCTCCTCTCTCCAGTATCTCTCGCGGTCAGCGCCAACAGCCCCTTCGCCAATAAAAGCCCTGTTTCATAGGACTTCGGGGTTATTAAAAAGCAAAGATGGGCGAAATTGGGAGTAAGAGCAGGTGCACAGGTTAGACCTCACCTGGAATTGTGTGTGCCGTCCTAAAATCTCAGTTAAATGCATAGTTGATATTGCCGGGCTGTCTAGGGTCCAGAGGAGGGAGACCAAAAGGGTAAAAGGTCTGGAATCCATGCCCTACGAGGAGAGACTGAGGGATCTGGGGATGTTTAGTTTGGTGAAGAGAAGGTGAAGAGGTGACATGAGAGCCAAGCAATGGATATCGGAAGGGGTACAAGTACAGAGGGAGCAAGCTTGTTCTCTTGGCTCTCCAGAGACTAGGACCAGGAGTACGGGTCTAAGGTGAAGGAAAGGAGATTCCCACCCCAATATCACGGGGTAAATTCCTAAGCCAGTAAGTGGGCTGTCTCGAAGCAATGTAGTTCCTCTGTCAAGGAGTGTGGTGGAGTTTCCCTCTTCAACATGACATCAAGGCCAGTGAGAAGCAGGTGGTTTGCCATTGCCTGCCGCTGCAGAGCCTTTCTTGGATCTCCCTTCCAAGCGCCAGCCCTGCTTAGCATCCAACTTATGAGATCCCGGCAAGGGGCTTTCAAGGCCAGTGAGAAGCGAGGTGGTTTGCCGTTCCCTGCCGCTGCAGAGCCTTCCTTGGTGGTCTCCCTTCCAAGTACCGACCCACCTTAGCTTCTGAGCTCTGACGAAATCGGGCTATGCTGTGCCATTCCACATCCCCCTGGGCGGTCCTTTGGCAAGCCTAAATGGGAGACATTATGGTCCCCCTTTGCAAGATGCCTCTCCTGATCACGCCCAGGTGTACAGCTGAACACAATGACCAGAAAACCGTGGTCTGGCAGTTTTTGCTCTGAACCTTTTGCCCGCTTTTGAGCAGCAGTGGCGTAGGAGGTTAAGAGCTCGTGTATCTCATCGGGAGGAACCGGGTTTGATTCTCCGCTCTGCCGCCTGAGCTGTGGAGGCTTATCTGGGGAATTCAGATTAGCCTGTGCACTCCCACATGGGCCAGCTGGGTGACCTTGGGCTAGTCACAGCTTCTCGGAGCTCTCTCAGCCCCACCTACCTTTGTTGTGTTTGTTGTGAGGGGGGAAGGGCAAGGAGATTGTAAGCCCCTTTGAGTCTCCTGCAGGAGAGAAAGGGGGGGGATATCAATCCAAAAACTACTACTACTACTACTACTACTACTACTACTACTACTACTACTACTCTTCTTCTTCTTCTTCTCCTTCTTCTTCTCCTTCTTCTTCTTCTCTGGCTGGCGTCTTCAGAGGCTGTCACGATGTGTTTCTCTCTGTATCACAGCGACAGGGAAAGCTAGAAACGGGGACGCTGTGCAGCGGAGAGACAGCGGCAGCTTTTGAGAAGATTAAGGGCTTATTGATAAGTTAGTTTTGGCGAATATCAGAACGGTGCCTCTGAATATAAACCAGCCAGAGAAGTTGGCGGGGTGCAGTGGCTCTGAAACTTACCGGGAAAATCCCTGGTGGGCCACAGTCCCGAAGGACGGCAGACAGCCAGGACCAAACCAAACTGAGCTCCAGTAGCACTGACAAAGCCAGAAGAGCATGTTTTGGATGGGCCCGTGGCCTCCTCCTGTGATGTCATTGGCTGGGTTTGAACCAAGCACTCCTGCTGCGTAGAATCTGTCAGCAGCGGCACAAGAGAAGGCAACGGGCAAGCCCACGGCTGGGGGTTGCGAGCTCTGGATTGGGAAACACTTGGAAATTTGAGGCGAGGAAGCTCAGGACTGGAGGAAACGTAGCAAGACTGTGGTTCCATGGAGTTCACCCTCCAGAGCAGCCCTTTTCTCCGGGGGAAAGGGCTGTGGCTCAGGGGAAGAGCATCCGTTTGGCACGCGGAAGGTCGCAGGCTCGATCCCCGGCCTCCCCAATTCTGTACTAGGTGATGTGAAAGATCTCTGGAGAGCCGCTGCCCGTCTGAGTAGACAACGCTGCCCATGACGGACCAATAGTCTGGTTCACTGCGACCCAAGCTTCCCAAAGGGGGTTGCCAACATCCTGGTGAAGCCTGGAGACTTCCCAGAATTGCATCTGAGCGCCAGACGACACAGATCATCAACTGCCTTGGAGCTAATGGCTGCTTTGGAGGATGGACTCCACAGCAATATACCCCAGTAAAGTTCCTCCCCACTTCGAAGAAGAAGGAGGAGGAGAAGGAGAAGGAGGAGGAGTTTTGGATTGATACCCCACCTTTCTCTCCTGTAAGGAAACTCAAGGCGTGTTACAAGCTCCTTTCCCTTCCTCACAGACACTTTGTGAGGTGAATGGGGCTGAGGGAATTCTGAGAGAGAACTGCTGTGTGGGCGACTCCAAGCATAATGAGTAAAATAGGGTTCAACCCAGTTCCATGAGGAAGGGTGAATGGACCTAGGTCGGGCTTTCATTGTTGTTCCCCACTGCAACCAGCTTGATCCCAGCTCGGAGGGCGGGATCATCCTGTGCCTCTTTGCTGCTCCGTTCCGATTGGCTGCTGTTCTACGGCCATGTTCCGTCTACTGTAAAAAAAGCGGGGTTCCCTGAAAAAGTAGTAGTTCCCAACGGGAGTCGGAAATTTGACCGTTACACGGGGCGAAGTTTGGTACAAAACCACGCTGATCCCAGTGGTTGTGCAGAGCACTTAGGTCGAACGCAGCTCGAACTTAGATCGATAACCCAAGTGTGGAATCGACCTGTGACTGGCCCAAAGCCTCCCAGCAGGAATGCAGGAGTGCAGAAACGCATCTGGTTCACCAGCTAAGCCTCTGCCAGGTGGAGGAACGGGGAATCAACCCCAGTTCTCCAGATTAGAACCCGCCTGCTCTTACCCCCTACATCACCCTGGCTACACCACGCCCGCTCTCCCCAGGAATGTCCCAGCCCGTCACTCAGTGGCCAAAATGGACCGAGAGAAGCCATTTAAAAGCAGCCCCCGTAAACCTATTAGGATGGCCAGCCAAACTTCAGCCAAGATGAACAAAGAGTCTTCAATTCAGCCCCAGCCGGCCAGAGTCCCCAGTCTAATTTTAGCCTCCTCCGCGCAGGTCACAGGATATTCGCATTGTTTTAAAGCTGGTTACGGCAGATGCAGTTTGGCACCTTCTCGAGCAGGATAAAGAAAGGGGGACTGGTGTTTTGCTGACATTTTAAAAAAGAGCTTCCCAGCGCTAAAATATTTGCCAGGCTCGGCCTTGTGAGCTTCCCGCTACCCTTCATCAGTTCTTGAGAAGGTGGAGAAGAAAATTCAGGCTACATAAAGCTGCCAGGAGGGCTGACACAAAAAAGGAACCTTGGGCGACGACACACAATTTTCAGGGGGTGGACGTGGTTTGGAGACGCGTTCCAGGATAGGTGTTCAGTTTCCGGAATGTGTGTTTTCAGGGCTGTGAAGGCACGTTCAAACCACATTCACCACACTTAAAATTGTTGCACCAGCTTGAAAGTTTGCTCAGTGAATTGCACATTTTGAGTTAGTTCTTGAGAGAACCAGTATGACGTCGTGGTTAAGACAGAGGTGGGATCCAGCAGGTTCTCACCAGTTCCCGAGAGTGGGTTACTAATTATTTGTGTGTGCCGAGAGGGGGTTACTAATCTGCTTTTCCATTAGAAATCCCATTAGGTCCAAACATCATAAAGTCCTGTTGTTTCTTCTGTGGCTGGTTAGCAAAGGTAGAAAACGGGATAATTCTCCCTGTTGGCCTGTTTTAAAAACATGTTTTAGTAATACGGTAAAGTTCCTTGTTTAAGGAAAGTATCCTTCTTTTGATTTCTAGAAACAAAATTAAGTATTTGAAAGTATTAAGTATTTGACAGGCAGTCAATTAGAGGAGAAGTAGTTGTTGTTTCCTGGTTGGCAGGAGACGTATAGGACTTGCTAGGAATGAGTTTAAATGATGTGGATAGAAAGATACCAGCTGGAAATTAGGAACTTTTTTTTTACAGTAAGTGGGGTGGGGGACCATGGGAACCTGTTACTAAAAATTTTGGATCCCACTACTGTGTGGAAGGCTTCGAGGTGGCTGAAGGGGGGGGCATGAAGCAGTGTCTCCCACCCTACAGGCCCTGTTCCCTCTTCCCTGCCCTAGAGGGTACTGCCCGCTTTCCGCCAGTGGTTGGGTAATGCTCTGCATCTCTTGCTCCTCTTCCAGCTCGGACGGCACCGTAAACGAGGCAGAAGGAGAAGCTTGGCAAATGGATCCCAACGAGCCAGCCAAGCTGCAGGTCGCGTTTCACTGGTGTAAGTGGTTTAAGGCCGACTATATACAGTCGCTCTGCCCCGCAGCGAAGGTAGATTCTCTTTGCGGCAGAGTTTCCGTTCACGGACGCCTTTCCCATCATCTCACACTCACAGCGGAGCAGATCCGAGAATCCCCGCTGTTTGTGAGCGAGATCACAGAGCGACCTATTCCCTGGCTTTGCAGGGAAAACGAAACAGAAGACTCTGAGTTATTCTTCCTTTTGAGTTTTTTTTTGGCTCCACCCCGTCTTTGCTTTCTACATCTGCCTTGCAGATGATCGAGAGGGCTTTTTTTTTTTAACATTAAGTACACTGATCGTATTAGATCTATCGAAGTAATCCTAGATCTAACACGCGAAACAATTATTTCGATAGATCCAATAATGTCCATGCGCTTAATTTTTTAAAAAAAGTCCTCCCAATCATCTGCGGAGACGGGGGCAGGGGAGGCAGGGCGGAGCCAAAGAGTAGCTTGGCCGCCAACGACAAAATCAGTGGTGGGCAGGATAAATGGCGGCTCAGTTCTGCTTGCTTTGTATCAGGGCAATCAGGTGAGCACAGAAAGCCCCAGGGAAAGGCCACTGTGAGGTGAGCCACCATGGGGGGAGTGGAACATGCATAATGGATCATAGATTAAAAACCAGCTGCCCCCTCGTCTGCAGGGGAACCTTAAGCAGTGGCGTAGGAGGTTAAGAGCTCGTGTATCTAATCTGGAGGAACCGGGTTTGATTCCCAGCTCTGCCGCCTGAGCTGTGGAGGCTTATCTGGGGAATTCAGATTAGCCTGGGCACTCCCACACACGCCAGCTGGGTGACCTTGGGCTAGTCACAGCTTCTCGGAGCTCTCTCAGCCCCACCCACCTCACAGGGTGTTTGTTGTGAGGGGCGAAGGGCAAGGAGATTGTCAGCCCCTTTGAGTCTCCTACAGGAGAGAAAGGGGGGATATAAATCCAAACTCTTCTTCTTCTTCTTAAGCAATATCAGCTTATTGGTGACAACTTCCCTTTCCTTAGAGACTAATGCAGCCAATTATATTAGGATTTATGATTCTCTGTTATT
This sequence comes from Sphaerodactylus townsendi, assembly GCF_021028975.2. NCBI lineage: Eukaryota > Metazoa > Chordata > Lepidosauria > Squamata > Sphaerodactylidae > Sphaerodactylus > Sphaerodactylus townsendi. The sequence goes on from NC_059426.1 coordinate 176,992,243, forward strand.
TATACTTATTATCAACAATCGTCGTAAGCTGCTCTGAGCTCAGCTTGACCAGGAAAAGGTGGAGTGGGGCATCACTGGGGCGTCTCGGAGCCAGGAATCTCCTGGTCCACAGGGTCTAAATGGGGAGGAGCTGCAACCCATGCTCTCGGGATTCCCGTGCCACAGGCAGATCACATGTAAGCCCAGCAGATATTGCAGCTGATGGTGTAACCTCTATCTGTGGTTTCTGTGGGGCAGAACTTGGAATGAGTTTGCAACAACAAATTAAAAAAACAAAAACAAAATGGTTTACTTTCTTAACATATAACATCAAACATCAACATTTAACGTCACACTTCAAGGTCCTGTTCAGGTTTCATTTCAAGTCCTTCTAGTAATGCCAAGTCCATTTCTTCTTGCAAGTGGGTTGGCTCCTGAAGACTCCAAGGGCTTGGTGAACAGGATTCAACATGATGAAGGTTTCCAGGAGAACTCTCACCCATTACAAACATAAAAAAACCCTGAAACAATAAACTCCAACATTTACAACATAGCAAAAATAAACAACTCCCTTCCCACTAGTTCCCAACAACATTGCAGTTACCTTAACAAGGTGTTAAGGGCTTATACAAATCAAGGTCCGAGTCTGGTAGCCTCGTCTCCTCCAAACTACATGAGCTCTGCAGCCTTCTGCTGCTTTGAGTCTCCACCCCTTTCTGGGTCAACCCATTCTAAGCATGGGGGTTACAATGGCACAAGAGGGACTGTGATAATATCGCTGATCTTTCGTCCTCCTTTGCTGGGTCAGAAGCACTGCCTGTTGATCACTGCACATCCTTAACTGAGCCAAGATGGTGTAGTGGTTGAGAACAGTGGACTCTAATCTGGAGAACTGGGTTTGATTCCCCCGCTTTGACACATGAAGCCTGCTGGGTGGTCTTGGGCCAGTCACAGTTCTCTCTGAACTCTCCCAGCCCCACCAACGTCACAAGGCATATGTTGTGGGGAGAGGAAGGGAAGGAGTTTTTTTAATACCTTTATTTGTGCCTTTTTGTCCAACCATATTTACACAACACACAAATATTTTATACATTAGTTGTACACCAGACATACATAACCAAACCTAACAACGACAAAGATAGTCCAACACCCAGTGTGTTGCGTGTAGATCCTTATATCTACACCCTATAATTGTCATCTATTGTTCTGTTAACACGGTTAAGTCAACATTGACTCTTGCATCTGTGGTGCTTTCCTTAATCTCTAAACACTTAACACCCTAGTGACTTATACTACCCCACAATTCCCACATAGAACACATAAAGGACTGAAGGAGTTTTTAAGTCACTTTGAGACTTCTCATGGTTGAGAAAAGTGAGGTCTAAATGCAAACTCCGCTTCTTATGTGGACACCCAGCTGGCATGCGTTGGAGTGCACAAGCCAATCTGGTTCACCAGGTAAGCCTCCACAGCTCAAGTGGCAGAGCAGGGAATCAAACCCGGTTCTCCAGATTAGAGTGCACCTGCTCTTAATCACTACACCACGCCGGCTCTCGAGTTGTCTGATTGGCCCCGCCTTCCTGTTTTTCCCCCCTCCAGTCCTGCCTGCGGTGCCCCACAAAGTCATCTCCACTGATTATGACAACTACTCCCTGGTCTACTCCTGCCTGAATTTCCTCTGGCTCTTCCACATGGAGGACATCTGGATCCTGTCGAGGACCCCCCAGCTGCACCCGGAGACTGTGGAGCACCTGAAAGACATCCTCCAGTCCTACGAGATCGACACGGAACCCATGAGGCCCACCGAACAACTGAACTGTCCCGCCGACATGTAGCCGCGCGGTCACCCTGGCTTTCCGATTCCAAGCAGCAAAGCGGCAACTGAAGAATGCGGTCGATCCCCTGGTGCTAGCCAGGACACGGAGGGTGGGCGGGTGGCTGGTGGCTGCCTCTAGTGATTGTAGGGGCTTCGTAGATGCTTGCCTGTTTTCCACGCTTCGCTCATTTAAGGCAAGTCGGGAAAACTTCATGCCCTGATGTTCACCTGCTCCTACAGCAGTGATGGCGAACCTTTTCGAGGCTGAGTGCCCAAATTGCAACCCAAACCCCACTTATTTATCGCAAAGTGCCAACACGGCAATTTAACCGGAATGCTGAGGTTTTCGTTTAGCAAAAACGGTTGGCTCCGAGGTGCGTGTTAATCAGGAGTAAGCTTGGTGAAGCAACCATGCAACGCTTCGAACGGGTGAATCACAACCATAACCCCATTGCCAGCAACCGAGCTTACTCCCAGGTAAAGGATCGTACCCAGGCTAGCCTAGATGTGTGTTGGGGGGGTGATTTCCCGCCCGCCCCCCACGATGAACTCTGTGTGTTCGTGCCCACAGAGAAGGCTCTGAGTTCCACCTCTGGCACCCGTGCCATAGGTTCGCCACCACTGTCCTCAACACTTGGGGCCAAACCAGATGAAACCATGGAAGTCGTGGCAGACGCTCCCAACATTTTTTTTAAAAGCCCTAATTATTGCCCCAGCTTATCTCCTAATTTTTCTTTAAAATGCTGGGTTCTCCAGACGTGGGAGTCTCAAGATTTCATGTGGTTTGGCCCCGGCAGGTCAGCATGAAGCCCTCAAGAGGAGTCAGGCGCTGGAATGTTCCTTCTGAAAGCGACATTCCAAATTTCCCTGGCAGGAAACTTCCAGGTGAATTGATCTCTATTGCCTGAAGGTTAGTTGTCAGTTGCTTTGATTGTGCGTTCCTGCATTGCAGGGGGTTAGACTTGATGGCCCTTGGGGGTCTCTTCCAACTCTATGATTCTATGATTCCAGCTATCTGCTCAGAATAAACCAAGCAGTCTGCATACAGTTTCTATCTTTGTGTTGTCGAATACTTTGGGGGAATTCCACTTAATGTGTACAAATCACACTTGCACATTACACATTTTTAACCAATGCAACTTTCTCCCACCCTGAGCTTTTCACAAGCTCCCACCCTGAGCTTTTCTACTCGCTTTACTGACACCAGATCCTCTGAAGATGCCAGCCACAGATGCAGGCAAAACGTCAGGAAAAAATACGACTGGATCCACAACACTCTAGTTTTTATCTTTGCTTAATGTGTTTTTTTCTGAGTTGGATTTTTGGACTATGTTCTTGCGGGCATGAGATAGGGTCCAGAGCAGAGGCGCAGAGATGTCTACGGCCACCACGGCATCACCAGCCTTGGTTCTGCACCGTGCCATACCTCCCACCTCTGCTTCAGAGGTGGGATCCAGCAGGTTCTCACAGGTTGCCAAGAGCAGGTTACTAATTACTTGTGTGTGCCGAGAGGGGGTTACTAATTGGTGATTTTGCCACGTGATTTTTGCCTTAGTTACGCCCCTCCTCTCAGCAGTAGTGCGCAGAACTTGAAGCAGTCTAGCAGGAGGTGCACCGGTGTGTGTGGCAGCCTGCGCCTGCGTGCATTCGTTTCCCGCCCAAGGACTGGCGCAGCGGCTGCGTCCTTGCCACAGCCCTGCCCAGGAATGCCCGGCCACGCCCTGTTGTGCCCCGCCCAGCCCCATTGGCGCTACGCCACATTTTGAATCCCACCACTATGGGAACCTGTTACTAAAATGTTTGGATCCCACCACTGCTCTGCTTTTACTGTAACCCAGATCACAGATACACATTTTTAGTGCGGAGGTGTCAAGGAAGACTCCACAGTCCCCTTCTACTTGAATTGCTTATTGATTCAATACACTCATAGAAACTTCTTTTTTGTAGTTTATTATTTATTTATTTTATTTATTTGTTCCACTTTTATACCGCCCTCCCCCAAAGGAGGAGGTTATATTACATATAACAGGCAAGCTTACAAGTTGCTCTAACGAATTAACAAAAGAAAACTTCAGGAAAAAACGAACTGGGCTTCAGCTTCAGTTAAACCCTCACTCACTAACTGCCCTTCCTGTGTTCTGAGCCACATCCTCCAACTGACACTTTCAGAATGTTCCTGAACTCTTCACATGCCCCTTTTCAGCTGAAATTTAGGGGCTAAATGTCTCAAAATTTCAGTTAGATCCAATCATATCATACAGGCAATTATATATAATTAACCATTACCCTGACGACTTAGTGCATCAGCAATAATATTGTCCTTACCCTTTACATGTCGAATCTCAAATTCATAATCTTGTAGGGCTAAGGACCATCTCAAAATACGAGCATTGCTGTTTTTCATCTTGCTCAAAAAGGCCAAAGGATTATGGTCAGATCTTACAATAAACTTAGACCCTATTAGGTAAGGATGTAATTTTTTGATTGCCCACAAAATGGCGAGGCATTCCTTCTCGATCGTTGAGTATGCACATTCTCTAGGTAACAGCTTTCTACTAAGGAAAACTATTGGATGTATCAATTGGTCTTCGCCTTTCTGAACTAATGTAGCACCTAAACCTCGTTCCGAAGCATCAGTATACACTTCAAATGGTTTGTTAAAATCAGGAGCAACTAATACTGGAGCATTTACAACAGCCCTTTTTACCCCGTCAAAAGCAGTTTGACATCTATCGCTCCAAACAACTTTAAATGGAGCTCGCTTTTTACATAAGTCTGATAATGGTGTAGCTAGTTCACTTAGTTGAGGTATGAACTTTCTATAAAACCCAACTAATCCTAAAAAGGACTGAATATCCTTTTTTGTGGTTGGAATAGGCCAATTCTTAATACTGGCAACCTTAGCTTCAAGAGGCTTAATTTGACCGTTGCCGACACAGTGACCAAGGTATATCACCTCCTTCCATCCAAATTGACACTTATCAGGTCTCAAAGTTAACCCAGCTTCCTGAACCTTCTGCAAAACCATTCGTATATGTTTCAAATGGGTCTCCCAGGAATCAGACATGATGGCTATATCATCCTGATAACCAAAGGCATAATCTAACCCAGTAAGAACCTTATCAATCAACCTCTGGAAGGTTTTGGACGCTCCGTTTAACCCAAAAGGCATTCTCTTAAATTGAAAATGCCCAAGCCCGCATACAAAGGCTGTTTTCTCAGAGGCTTCTTTAGTTAGGGGAATTTGCCAATACCCCTTTGAACAGTCCAAGGTGCTTATAAACTTAGCACTAGCTAATCTTTCCACCAATTCCTCCAAACGGGGTGTGGGATAAGGATCAAGAGTTGTCATTAGATTAACCTTTCTAAAGTCTACACACAGTCTGAATTCAGGAGGGTCACCCTCAGACACTTGCTTTTTCTTCACTAGTACTATGGGTGCTCCCCATGCACTGTTACTAGGCTCAATAATATCCCACTTCAACATTTGTTTAACCTCCTTCTCCACAACTTCTTTCATACGATTGTTAATAGGGTATGGTGTGGTTTTAATAGGTGCGACACTTCCAGTGTCAATGTGGTGGGAAATCAGGTGAGTCAAACCGGGCTGTTCAGTAAACAACAATTCAAAGTCCTTTAACAAATGTCTAACTTGCTTACATTGCCCTTCTGATAAACCATCTGAAATTCGAACTTTACTCACATCAGAACACTCCTCAAAATTCCATTCCACAAACTCATCTGCGTTAGTGTCAACTTGTACTGGAAAAGTCATTACAGATCTCTCACAATACGGTTTCAACCTATTCGCATGCACAGTTCTCTGCCCATCATCTTCTTGAATTACATAATTGTCATTGGGTAAAACCTGTATTATCACATAAGGTCCCTTCCAAGCCACATCCAACTTAACAGGCTTATCCACTGACAGTAATAAAACTTTATTACCCACTGCAAAGCTGCGTGGTCTAGCCTTAACATCAAAGTAGGTCTTTTGCTTTTGCTGAGCCTGCTTCAAATTCTCTGCTGCAGCTGTCCTTACTTCCTGCAGAGTTCTTTGCAGCTCACAGAAATATGCATTTACATCCTTGGGACAAGAGTTGTCAGTAAAGCCTTCCCAATTTGCTCTAGCTAAGCCCAAAGGACCTCTGATATCTCTACCAAACAATAACTGATTTGGACTAAATCCTAGGCTTTCTTGGACTGAATCACGGAGAGCAAACGTCAAATATGGTACCGCTTGATCCCATGAATTTGAATGCTTTAGTACATAAGACTTCAACAATTGTCCGTAGTTCTGAATGGCCCTCTCCACTAAACCATTTGACTGAGGGTTATACGCCACTACAGGGGCATGCTGAACCTCAGCCAACTCACAGAAAATTTTCATCACCTGTGACATCAAATTAGGGGCTTGATCAGTCATTAGTACTTTCATCACACCATATGTGGACACAAATTCCATTAAGGCCTTAGCTACTGACACAGATGTAATGTTTCTCACACAAAAGGCACAAGGAAATCTGGTTGCATGGTCAACTATAACTACAATATACTGTTTTCCCGAACTACTTATAGGTAAAGGACCTAAAATGTCCAAACTGACCCTTGCAAAGGGTTCATCAATTACTGGGTAGGGTCGTAGCTCACACCTAGTTCTATCAGTAGCGTGCCCAACCCGTTGACATACATCACATGTCTTGCAAAAATCCTTAACTGCTTTAGTCAACCCTGGCCAAAAAAACTGCCTTTGAATTCTTTCCATAGTCCTTCTTATTCCTAGGTGTCCAGCCAATGGGACACTATGAGCCAGTTCTAAAATTTCTTCCCTGTACTTTCTTGGAATTACTAACTGTAAGGTTACTTTTCCCTTCTCAGAAAAGCCCTGCCTCCATTTTTGGCGATACAATAAGCCAGATTGCCATATAAATCTCTCAGGATTTTCTTTAGATACTTCTCCAGAAGCAACCTCTGCCTTTTCACATAACTCTTTTAAAGTAGTACATGATCTTTGTTCAGTTTTAAACTGCTCAGACCTTTCATGACATACATTTTCTTTATCCTCAAAATGGAAAGTTTCAACTTCCATAGCTGGACTAGGAGTGCTTAATGACTCATCTTTCTTTCCCTCCAATTGTGACTTAGTTAACTCAGCTTTTGCTGTCAACTCCACTTCCACCCCACTTTTTCTTTTTTGCTCACCTATATTTGACTTAAGTTTTTTTCCAGCTTTAGGAATCCTAGTTGGAAACTTTTCATGTACATCTTCTAATTCCCCCCTTTGAGCCTTCTGTTTCTCTCTTTTCTCAGTGCTTGTTTTAGCCTTTGACCTAGTAACTACTGCGTTCATTTGTCTAGATTGGTACAACACATCTGCTCCAATTATAAAAGGCATATCAGAAACATCATGTACAATGGCATATATGTCCTTTTCAATTCTGGGAGTCTGGATATGAATCAGTACTAAATCTAAGTACATAGGGGGTCCTTCATATGGGGTAACCTGCATCCTTCCCACCAACTGATGACTTATTTGCTTTAACAACTTTCTGTTGATAGAACTTATATCTGCCCCTGTGTCAACAGAACCTTCCACCCACAACTTCCCCCCAAGTAACACTTTCATAGCCCTGAGATCTCCAACCCACTGTCTCTGTTCCTCAGATATCACACTATTTACATCAACCAGCTGTAACTCTCCCATTCTCACTCTTGGTTCTTGTTCAGTGGATTTAACAAGTTCTTCATCACCAGCATATCTCTTAGTTGTCAGCGCAGAGTTTCTCCAGGACTTAGCAGAGTTCTTCATCACCACGGTGACCGGCTCTTCTCCTTCACTGGAACAAGCAGAACTACCTGGTGAATCATTAATCTCCTCCCAATCTTCATTTTGCACCAAAACCCGATTATTTCCAACATGTTGCACTCTTGTTTCTCTCTTATTTCTTGCACATTGTGATTTGAAGTGACCCCTTTCTCCACACAAAAAGCAGATTATATTCCTTGGTGTATAGATCTCAGCCGGTTTACTGGGCCTTGGAAAGAAGTCCTTTCTCTGAAGCAAACTTTTTTCTCCATCTTTACCCGTAAACTCAATATTTCTCGGGTTGGTTTTAAACAATTCTCTCTTCTCTGATACAAAACGTGCTGGTTTTCTTTCCTTGCTTTTTATGGCGGCCATCTGGTCTGCGAAAGCAGCCAAGTTAGATAAATCTAAGTTCTCTTTAGCTTGAACAAGAGCTGAGATTTCTTCAGGGAGTGTGTGAAAAAATTGCTCTCTTGCTATCAAGTTGCAAAAGTCTTCTATGGACTGAACCTTTGCAGCTCTATACCATTGCTGAACTATAAGTTTCAATCGAGCCATAAAAGCAACATAGCTCTCCTTCCTCTTAGGGAAAGCTCCCCTCAGTTCTTCTCTCAACTGGATCTCGGATTTTCCAAATCTGGCTAAGGCCTGCCTTTTAAAATTCTCATAGGTGGCTTCTTCCCCAAGTGTAAGTTCACCTAATAACTGAGCTAAATCTCCAGCAACGCAAGGCCATAACGCCCTCACTTGCTCTCTTCTGGGAACTTCATTTTCTCTCAAGGCAGCTTCAAACAAAGCTAAAAAACTTTCCACTGACTCACCCTGCTGATACCTGGGGAACTGTCTCTTCTGCCAAGCTGCAGTCGACTCCCTCTGTCTATCCTGCATCAGCAAGTTCATGGTGGTTTCTTGTGCGTGCATAAACGTTTGCAGCATCCTCATCCATCCCTCAGTGCTGGTTGGTACTGAGGAATCGTCTGTATCTATACTATCCCGTCTGGTTGCATTAACTCTGGGTAGTCCTCTGGGGTGTACTACAGACCTTTCTTGGTCATTCTCATCCATGTCTCTCAACTCCTTGCCATTCAACAGCTGTCCCGTGGCTCCCAACTCTTGAGCTACCACTCTGCTGCTTGATTCTGGCTCAGCTGAGAAAAATGGTGTGCATATTCTGGGCTCTTCCAGTGTGTCCTGCACTTCATTCACCTTTTTAGATCGAGGTTTCACTACTGGTTCGTCCATCTGCACATTCAACTGAAATCTGTGGTTTGTACTAGAGCAAATTTACACTCTTTGCTTGCCAACAAAATGCTCACTGAGTGTATTTCAAAATCCCTCCGCTTGCCACCATGTCAAGGAAGACTCCACAGTCCCCTTCTACTTGAATTGCTTATTGATTCAATACACTCATAGAAACTTCTTTTTTGTAGTTTATTACATATAACAGGCAAGCTTACAAGTTGCTCTAACGAATTAACAAAAGAAAACTTCAGGAAAAAACGAACTGGGCTTCAGCTTCAGTTAAACCCTCACTCACTAACTGCCCTTCCTGTGTTCTGAGCCACATCCTCCAACTGACACTTTCAGAATGTTCCTGAACTCTTCACAGGAGGGTTTTATGATGAGATTCTAGGACTTGAGTCTTCACAGGGGCTGGAATAGTGCTTTATTCTGATTCTCCCTGGTAGCTGATTTGCTTTCCTTCATTCATAAAGCTCGTCCCTGGCCGTGTGGCAGAATGCTCACCTTTACCATTTAGGTCGCTGAACCTTGAACTCAGATCTGGACCTCTGGGCCTCAGTGAGGCGTGGCTGCTCTGCAGATAGAGAGGCTAGAGCAGAGGCGTATCCAGGGAAAACGTAGCCTGGTACAAAATCTGAGCGTCCCCCTGTATGGGCAACCACCCTCCCCCACCACGACCAAACATTTTTTTGCAGTCAGTTCATGGACCCGCGGGGGAGGAGGAGGGGCGCGGGGGGCAATATTCCATCCCCACTAAGTGGCCACAGCCCGGGACATTTGACCCCATATGTCCCCCGAGGTGGTACGCCCCTTGGCTAGAGAAGTGGTCATCCACAGGCTGCTACCCCCCCTCCCCCAAGCTTTCACAGCTCAGTTGCCACTTTGCCAAGGAAACAAGATTTTCAATGTATTGTCGAAGGCTTTCACGGCCGAAATCACTGGGGTGCTGTGTGGTTTCCGGGCTGTATGGCCGTGTTCTAGCAGCATTCTCTCCTGACGTTTCGCCTGTATCCGTGGCTGGCATCTTCAGAGGATCTGTTAGTAGGAATGGAAAGCAAGTGGAGTATATATACTGTGAGGTCCAAAGGTGAGGCCCTCTGAATAGAGTAGCCTGGTATGTGAGTCACAAAGAAGTCTGTAGCGTGGGAGTAACAATGAAGATAGCAAGGTCAATAGGTGAATGCATCTGAATAGAAGTATCCTGGTCACATAGGCTGCTCATATTTCACATATTGTCCACTCGTACACCAAGACCAGGATTCTTCTATTCAGATGCATTCACCTATTGACCTTGCTGTCTTCATTGTTACTCCCAGGCCACAGACTTCTTTGTGACTCACATACCTTTTGACCTCACAGTATATATACTCCACTTGCTTTCCATTCCTACTATCAGGTCCTCTGGAGATGCCAGCCACAGATGCAGGCGAAACGTCAGGAGAGAAAGCTGCCAGAACACGGCCATACAGCCCGGAAACTACACAGCACCCCAAACAAGATTTTACCCTCCTGGCTTTCCAAGGACTAGTCAAGATTTATGATATTTCGCCTCCTTCGGGGCTTTGCCTCTGTGCAACATCAGGCCTTACCAACTTATACTGTCTGCCTCACACTATTTTGAGCGTTGGTCGTTCTCTGTTTCGAATGCTGAGTTGCTGTCATATCCCAAAGCTTCCAGGCCTTCCACTAACCGTCTTAAGTTCCACAGGTGAGAACCTAGGCGGCCTAACCAAAGCAAACCCATGTGGTCCACTGAATTTCATGCGGTGAGGCCATCTCAGAGCCCCACAGACTTATTGTGGGGAAAAGACAGGAAGATCCCCCATTGTGGAGCAATTCAGAGCTCCAGCAGCCGCACCTTCTGCCAAGGATATAATAGGATCCTACTTACAGCACATTACACACAGCAGGAGATTCCAGTTTCTAATCATTTAAAGTCCCTTTGTGATCGATTTAGTACCGTGCACCTGTATTGTCTGTGTAGCAAATCATAGAATCACAGAGTTGGAAGAGACCCCGAGGGCCGTCAAGTCCAACTCCCTGCTACGCAGGAACACACAATCAAAGCACTCCTGACAGATGGCCATCCAGCCTCTCTTTGAAAACCTCCAAAGAAGACTCCACCACACTCTGAGGTAGTGCATTCCACTGTCGAACAGCCCTGACTGTCAGGAAGTTTTTCCTGATGTTTAGGTGGAATTTCTTTTCCTTCTTGAACCCATTACTCCTGGTCCTGGAGCAGCAGAAAACAAGCTTGCTCCCTCACAAACATGACATCCCTTCAGTTATCTAAACATGGCTATCATGTCACCTCTTCACCTTCTCTTTGCCAGACTAAACATCCCCAGCTCCCTAAGTCTCTCCTCGTAGGGCACGGAATCCAGACCTTTGACCATTTTGGTTGCCCTCCTTTGGACCTGTTCCAGCTTGTCAATATCCTTCTTAAATTGCAGTGCCCAGAACTGTACACAGTACTCTTGAATTGTTTCATATCCTTTGTGGAATCTCAGGAGAGGGAGGGTCTTCCTGGCCTCCTCAGCATGGGGTGGGAGGTGACTGGAGCTTCCTTGACAGCGTCTGGGGAAGGAGGGAAGGGCTTTGTGTCCTACTAGGCGAGTGATGGTGAACCTATGGCACAAAAGCGACACACCATGACATTCCTTGACAATACAACTTTATTAATTTTCCAATATAAAAAGAAATACAAAACAACAAAAAGGAGTATAACTATTGAAAGCAGTCAAAACACCTAAAAGTATATGAACTTACAAAAATAACAGAAAATTATGAAAATACACAACAAATAAGAGGAATCTTTGCTTTCATCTCAGTTGAGTTTGAGAGAACCTTTGTCTTATTTGCTTTGTCTGGTTTTCTACTGTAATTTCTGACATTCAATCTGAGAATTCTAGTAAAAATTCTAAGTAAAAATATACATTACTTAATATTAACAATTACTTTATCTTTTTCCTAGAAGCAAGCCTTTATTGGCATAGACAGCAGTACAACAATAATAAAAACGGATTAAAAAGCATATACAATACAAAATACATGTTAGGTCGAAGGAAACTTTATCTTTTTGTATATAGCGTATCTTTACATATTCTCCTAATAAATAAATACAACTTGATGTCACTTAAATTTGGTTGTGGTGGGTTTTCCGGGCTGTGTGTCCGTGGGCTGGTGGATCTTGTTCCTAACATTTCGCCTGCATCTGTGGCTGACATCTTCAGAGGTGTATCACAGAGGGAAGTCTGTTGACCAGTTGAATCCGGCTGTGAAAGCCTTCGACAATACATCATTTAAATTTGTTACTGCTGCATCTTATTCGCAATTATATCCACTAATAGTTTTCGTTTGATCATTTCTGAAATATTTAATCATTCTACTATGTCTGAATTTATGGTTTCTATATGGTCATCAGCATTTATTAAATTGCCATCAGTAATGAAATACAGCTTTGTAACTTGCATTTCAATCATCAGTTATATTCTTGCACTATAGAACGTAAAATCTATATAAGAACAAGATTAGCAGCTTGATCCAGAGCTGAGGCTGATGGGGATAGTGCCCTTGGGCACCACTCCATCGGGCATTCCTGTGGTGCAGGAAACTGATTAAAAAAAACCCCACCCCAAAGTGGAGAATAGAAATGCGCTGTGAAAACTGTGACATATCTGATGACGGGGTCCAAGGGGTTCGGAGGTCGACTAAGGTCAGCCTTGTTCCCTGGGATGCTGGCACAGTTGGGGGTGGCGTACAAATGCCAGTGCAAGGCCTGGTGTTGCAGCTGGGCATTGTGGGGCACCACAGTGGCTGGGCGCTGGCAGATTTGCCCCTCCGTCAGCATAAGTGCCCTGGAGAGGATTTGCCCCCTCTCCTCTGGATCACGCTATTTATTAAGTTGATGACATGTTTTGGGTAAAATGCCACCATTCACTCATGCCCAACAGAAACCATTCTCCCTATCTGAGTTGGAATCCCATTTTGGTTATAATTGGAAATTTCTTTACATAATCCACAGCACCACAAGTGATTGGACTGGATTTCATTACACAAATGAAAATGTAAAGAATTATTTCCCTCTGGTTGGGGGTATTTATCTATTACGTATTTTTAGCCCACCCTGTACCCAAAGGTCTCAGGGTAAGTTACACCACCACCAGGCAAAAAGCCCTAAAATGCTGATAAACCAAAAAATATATATTAAAATCCATAAAATCTATCAAAACCCATAAAGCGTATCACAATTCATAAAAAGTCCTTTTAAAAAAATCATAAAACCTGTTTAAAAAGGAGGAAACCGTTTCTTCAGCCAAAGGCCAGGAAAAATAGGTGCGCCTTTACTAATTTCTATATATTTATATATAATTAATATATATGTATTTATGTAATTAATTTAAGATGAATTCCGACACGCCGAGGTCAAAATGTTCGCCCTCGCTGGACTAGGCGCCGCCTCTCGGGCTTCTGTTTCCCGCCGTCCTTCCTCGCAGGGTCGTTGTGAGAGAGGAGAGGGAGGACCGCTCCTGCTTACGGTGTAGAAAGGAGAGCGGCCCGCCCAACCGGAAGTGGCTTCAACCCGCGGGCCCGCCTTTCAGGTCACTTCCGCATCCAGCCGGCGCGGCCGCTTCCGCCCGGCTCTCCTGGCCTCCTCCTCGACACCTGCGCAGGCGCCCTCCCGGCCTTTCCTCTGACGCGAGGCTCGCTCCTCCCTCGCTCCCAATTGTGAAGCCACGGCCGCTCAGGCGGGGCCTGTGCGGCTGCGCAGAGGGAGGCGCGGCGGCGCCTGCGCAGTGCCGCGCCCAGCGAGGCGGGCCGCGATGGATCCCTCGCCGGTGGTGGCGGCGGCGTCGAGCTCCACGAAGCCGGCCAAAGGGATCCTGAAGAACCGATCCAGCACCTCCGCCATCGGCCTGGCGGGCGCGGAGAGCAGCGCGAGCCTCTTTCCGGCGACGCTGCCCTACAGCAACCCCAACTCCCGGCGGACCTCTGAGGCGACCGGCGTCGACGACCCCGGCCGGTGAGACGGACGGACGGACGGCAGGGCAGGGCAGGGCAGGGCGAGCCGCAGGGGGGGCTGGGCTGCTGGTCATCCCCGGGACCCCCCCTCCCTCCCTCCCTCCCTCCCTCCACACCGTCGCTGACCCTCCCACCACTTCACAACAACCCCGCGAGGTCGGCTCAGAGGGGCCAGGGCCAGGCGACGGCCGTCCCCAGCCAGCCCGCGGAGGGCGCGTCCCACCGGCTGCGTCACCTCAAGACCAGGGCTTGCCTCGCTTTATCCTTCCTCTGCCTCCTGCGGTTGCCAGGTCGCCCTGGCCACCAGCTGTGGAGGGAGGGTCGCTGTTGCCACCTCCAGGTCGGGAAACTCCTGGAGGTTTGGAGATGGAGCGCCTTCAGTGGGGCGCAGTGCCATAGAGCACAGGTGTCAAACTCGCGGCCCTCCAGATCAGCCATTCTCAACCAGGGTTCTGTGGTACCCTGGGGTGTCGTGAGCATGTCCCAGGGGTACCGCGGCAACACTACCGCCCCCCCCCCCCATATTTTTGTGGTGTCTCCCACCGGCGCCAGCAAGGACATGGAGCTGGCCCATGGGGCAGGGCCCGCCACAAGGTCAGCCGCCCCCCCCCCCACCCCCAGTGCTACCCTTCACCCTGGGAGGGGAAGGTGGGGGGTGTGGCAAGCAGGGGCAATGGGAGGGGAAGGTGGAGGGTGGCGGCAGGGGTACCGTGAGATATGAAGAGTGAGGTCAAGGGCACCCTGACCTCGAAAAGGTTGGGAAACACTGCTCCAGATGTTATGGACTACAGCTCTCACCATCCCCTGCCAGCATCATGCTGGCAGGGGATGATGGGAACTGTAGTCCATAACATCTGGAGGGCCGCGAGTTTGACACCTGTGCCATAGAGCCCCCAAAGTATCCCTTCTCTTCTTGGGAACTGATCTCTGTAGTCTGGAGAGGAGCTGTAAGTCAGGGGGGTCCCACCTGGAGTCTGGCAACCTGGAGGCCAGACCTTGTTATCTTTTTAATGTCTTCGCTGGGTGAGATGTAGGTTAGGGTTGCCGCGGGAGGGTATTGAGCTCTGCCAAGTAAAATGCCAAAGAGCCCGCCTTCCGGGGTGTGAAGGAAAGGAGGGGTCGCCCTA
>NC_059426.1:177007322-177028664 GCF_021028975.2 Sphaerodactylus townsendi
CATAGCAGAACCTCCCTGGTTGTCGGAGAGCCAAAGGAAAGAATCTGTGTGCTTTGAACTGTGCAACAATTACTGAAATACTAATGATCACTTGTGACCATAAATCAACATGAGTTTTTAATCTATATTCTAGCTTCTCCTTCTGCAGATGTGTTCCTGGAACAGCTGGAAAAGTCTGCAGAAGCTCTTCGCGATTATGGGATTTCAGTCTTGAAGGTAATTCCAAGCGAGGTTTTCTTGCCTTAGAAACAGCACGGGAAGTCCTTTTGAGAGCCATTGCAGCCCAGTAGTTAAGACTTTGGGGTAATTAATCTGGGAGACCCAGGAATGAATCTCTGCTCATGCCAGGGATGCTGGTGGGATGACCTTGTGCTAGGGATGCCAACTTCCAGGTGGTACCTGGAGATCCCTTGGAATTATTCCTCATGTCCAGGCTACAGAGATGGGTTCCTTGGGAGAAAAGGGATGCTTTGAAGAAGAAGAGTTTGGATTTATACCCCACCTTTCTCTCCTGCAAGGAGACTCCAGGTGGCTTACAAGCTCTTTTCCCTTCCTCTCCCCACAACAGACACCTGGTGAGGTAGGTGGGGCTGAGAGAGTCCTGAGAGAACTGTGACTGTCCCAAGATCACCCAGCAGGAATGTAGGAGTGCGGAAACACATCTGGTTCACCAGATAAGCCTCTGCCACTGAGGTGGAGGGGTAGGGAATCAAACCCAGTTCTCCAGATTAGAATCCACCCGCTCTTAACCACGACACCACGCTGGCTCTCGTACTGGCCTGCATGCACCAATGGTCTGATGTGTTCATATGAGTGTTGAAACAGGTGCTCTGCTTAGCCTCAGAACCTCCTGAACCTCGTTTAGGGGCCTTTGGGCAGGGGGTTCTGGGTCAGAGGCCCTCGTTACCTGATCCAAAAGGTGGTCCCAGCCATAGTTGAAGGGATTGGGCAGGTGGTCCGGGGAGACATTTCTCCAGATTAGAATCCACCTGCTCTTAACCACTACACTCTTTTTGGAGCATGGACTCTATGGTATTGTCTTTTCCAGTGTCCATCCTCAAATCTCCAAGAGTTTCCCAAACCGGATCTGGCAATCCGACGCCCTTATCTGCCACTGGTGGCCTGAAGAAGAGTTTGGATTTATATCCCCCCTATAGCCTCCACAGCTCAGGCGGCAGAGCGGGGAATCAAACCCGGTTCCTACAGATTAAATACACGAGCTCTTAACCTCCTACGCCACTACTGCTCATAGCCATTTTAGCTGAAGCTCTTCCAGACAGTGCCACAAAGCTGCTGAGAAGTTCCTGCTTCTGCAATTGGTCAACAACAGCAAAATGCACAGAAAATGGTTACCTTCCAACCAGCTGTAAAACATGTTCCCTGAAAATAAAGAGACAGAGAGAAAAATCGTGAGGATTCCTTTGCAGAGTTGCAATGTAATCCGCTACAGGTCGCAATGACCACCCTGTCCGTTGCAAGAGCGCCTGGAAGCGCTTCCTCAAAGGAATATAGTGTCTAGCTGGAGGGACGTAACAGTACTACTCTTTTCTGCATTGGTCACACCTCACCTGGAACACTGTGTACAGTTCTGGGCACCGCAATTCAAGAAGAATATTAACAGGAAAGATATTGACAAGCTGGAACAGGTTCAGAAGAAGAAGAAGAGTTTGGATTTATATCCCCCCTTTCTCTCCTGCAGGAGACTCAAAGGGGCTGACAATCTCCTTGCCCTTCCCCCCTCACAACAAACACCCTGTGAGGTGGGTGGGGCTGAGAGAGCTCCCAGAAGCTGTGACTAGCCCAAGGTCACCCAGCTGGCATGTGTAGGAGTGCCCAGGCTAATCTGAATCCCCCAGATAAGCCTCCGCAGCTCAGGTGGCAGAGCTGGGAATCAAACCCGGTTCCTCCAGATTAGATACACGAGCTCTTAACCTCCTACGCCACTGCTGCTCCCCTGATAATCCTATCTTGGCCAGTCATACACTCTCAACTTAACCTTCCTCACAGGGTTGTTGTGAGGATAAAATGCAGGAGAGGATAACGATGTAAGCTTCTTTGAGTCCTGTTGACAAGAAAGGCGGTGGGGTGGGGGTGGGGTTTGTAAATGAAATAAATGAAGGTATTTCCAACTCCAGCAAAGTGAAATCTCTCGGTAGCCGTATCACCCAACAGACTTCAGTTCAGCCAAAAGTTTGCCCTGGACTTGTGCACGTAGGATAAAAGGTCTCTTGGTTGTTTCAAATGTGCAAATGTAACGAACCAGTAAAGTCCAGTCAAAAGCAACCACGTTAAGTTCTTTATTGAGCTGGCATTCTTAGTCGGAAACAGGCAATGCGAGAACTGAAGCCCAAATGCTTATACAGGGTAACAGGCTCCTGCCAAAAGAGTGTAAACAAAGCAGAATTTCACACAGAGTTTCACACCAGACTAGCAAGCGAGTGAAAGATAACCAAAACAGCGAAATTCCCCTTCCCAGGCGTTCAGCCAAAAGCCTTCAGCAGAAACCTTTCCAAGGTCGGACAACACACACACCACAACCTTACAGCAATGTTTGCCTTGTTTGGGGGTCGGTGGGGGGAAGTTTGTAGTGGAAGGAATAAGAGGAAAGGAATTAGGAAAGGAATTAGGAATTAAGAAATAATTAGGAAAGGAATTGAGAATAAAACTGCAAGGATTGTCACGCCCTTATATAAAGCCGTGGTGCGACCGCACTTGGAGTACTGTGTCCAGTTCTGGTCGCCGCATCTCAAAAAGAATATTGAGGAGATAGAAAAAGTGCAGAGAAGGGCAACAAGGATGATTGAGGGACTGGAGCACCTTCCCTATGAGGAGAGGCTGCAGCGTTTGGGACTCTTTAGTTTGGAGAGGAGACATCTGAGGGGGGATATGATTGAAGTCTATAAAATTATGCATGGGGTAGAAAATGTTGACAGAGAGAATTTTTTCTCTCTTTCTCACAGTACTAGAACCAGGGGGCATTCATTGAAAATGCTGGGGGGAAGAATTAGGACTAATAAAAGGAACCACTTCTTCACACAATGTGTGATTGGTGTTTGGAATATGCTGCCACAGGAGGTGGTGATGGCCACTCACCTGGATAGCTTTAAAAGGGGCTTGGACAGATTTATGGAGGAGAAGTTGATTTATGGCTACCAATCTTGATCCTCTTTGATCTGAGTTTGCAAATGCCTTAACAGACCAGGTGATCGGGAGCAGCAGCCGCAGAAGGCCATTGCTTTCACCTCCTGCAGGTGAGCTCCCAAAGGCACCTGGTGGGCCACTGCTAGTAGCAGAGAGCTGGACTAGATGGACTCTGGTCTGATCCAGCTGGCTTGTTCTTATGTTCTTATGTTCTTAAGAGCTGGATGTTGGGAAATGTCAAATCTTTTGGCACGGAAAGCAGGCTGGACCAAACTGGGGTTCTGCTATGATAAGATAGTGGCATCTGAGTGGTGATTTTTAACGTCAGATCACTTTCAAGTGATTTGTCTAAAACGTTTCAACCTCATCTTGCCTTATCTCCAAGGCAGCCCGATATCACAGTCAGGACGGTAGTCAAAACAGGATAAAAATGTGTGGCTCAAAGCCATTAAATCAGCATCAGATTGAAAAGGGAGATTGCTCTCTTTTTAAAAAGTTGCCAAATAGCAGAGTGTTGTGGGTTTTCCGGACTGTATGGCCGTGTTCCAGTAGCATTTTCTCCTGACGTTTTGCCTGCATCTGTGGCTGGCATCTTCAGAGGATCCTCTGAAGATGCCAGCCACAGATTCAGGCGAAACGTCAGGAGAAAATGCTACTGGAAAATGGCCATACAACCCAGAAAACCCACAACACTCTAGGAATTCTGGCCGTGAAAGCCTTCAACAATACATCAAATAGCAGAGTGTCAAGACAGATAGCCTTGTATTGTCGAAGGCTTTCATGGCCGGACTCAGTTGGCTGTTGTGATTTTTCTGGGCTATGTGACCCTGGTCTGATACTTTCTGCTCCTAGTGTTTCACCCGCATCTTCAGAGGCGTGTCACAGTGAGAAGTGTTTCTCTCCATGTCACAATGTGGAGCGTACTCTTAAGAGAGCCTTCTTAAAGGTTTTTAAGAGGTTGAAAGGTTTAGTTCTTGTTTTCTGTATTTTTAATGTATTTTTGAGCTATGGTTTCAATTGCTTTAATGATGCGTTGCTATTATTGTTATTGTGGCTGGGTTTAAATTATTTTAAAATGTGATTTTATTATCTGTGTTTTTGTTGGTTTTGTAGCTGCCTTGGAGGTTATAGTGAGAGAAGAAAGGAGGGGTAAAACTTTGTAAAATAAATAAAAATGAAGTAAACAAAAAAGGGGCATAAAAACACAACAACGGAAAACACTCCGGGCGCGGTGGAAGTTGTGGGAATCCAAGTATGTTTGCCTGGCACATACAGCCCGGATACCCCACAACACTCCAGTGATTCTGGCTGTGAAAGCCTTTGACAACACAGTGGTTATAATGCTTGCAATACCTGTCAGCAGTCACAAGATGTCACTGTTGTTCACTCAGGCATGGTCAGTGAATCTGACTCGAACCTAGCTGTCCTCCTGAATACCAACAAGGCTACCCTCTGACATCCGTTCCTGAGGCACACTTAAATTAGCTATCCCACATTGGTTATTATTATGAGAGGATGATAATATGAACCATTTTCATAGCACTTTACCAAATTCAGAGGGTTGCGTGTCCATTGTCTAAGTCATTGGTGGTGAACCTATGGCACGGGTGCCAGAGGTGGCACTCAGAGCCTTCTCTGTGGGCACGTGCAAACAGAGTCCCCCCCCCCCCCACATCTAGGTTGGCCTGGGCCGCTGGGCTCGATTATTAGCATTAAACCTAAGACCTAGTTTTGGGGAAGCAGTGTAGGTAACCCTGTTAAGCGCTGTTAAACCCCACTGATTTTCATGCGAAGAACTGAAGCGCGATCCTTTACCTGAGAGTAAGCTCGGTTGCTGGCAATGTGGCTTGCTTCTGAGTAAACCCTCCTAGGGTTGTGATTCACCCGTTGGAAGAGTTGCACAGTTGCTTCAAAGCAAAGCCAACAACTACCACCAAGCTTACTCCCGAGTAACGCATGCCCCAGAGCCAACTGTTTTTTCTAAACTAAAACCTCAGTATTCAAGTTAAATTGCCGTGTTGGCACTTTGCGATAAATAAGTGGGTTTTGGGTTGCAATTTGGGCCCTCGGTCTCGAAAAGGTTCGCCATCACTGGTCTAAGTGTTAGGATATCTTTTCTTCTTTACAGGTGAACTGCCACCAAGGGGAAATGTCAGCGTACTGCAAAGAGGACAGTTCCGTGGGAAAAGCCTACCTGTTCAAGTAAGTACATTTTGTTCTAGATGCAATTGTTGGGATTTACAAAGAAATGCTTTGGGACTGGGACATGAGTAAGCACAGAAAAGCATTTCATAAAATCATATAATCATAGAGTTGGAAGAGACCTCAAGGGCCATCAAGTCCAACCAGGAACACACAATCAAAGCACTCCGGACAGGTGGCCATCCAGCCTCTCTTTACAAACCTCCAAAGAAGGAGACTCCACCACACTCCAAGGCAGTGAATTCCACTGTCAAACAGCCCTGACTGTCAGGAAGTTCTTCCTGATGTTTAGGTGGAATCTCTTTTCCTTCACCTTGAACCCACTACTCCTGGTCCTGGTCTCTGGAGCAGCAGAAAACAAGCTCTCTCCCTCACCAACATGACATCCCTTCAAATATCTAAACATGGCTATCATGTCACCTCTTAACCTTCTCTTCACTAAACTAAACATTCCCATCTCCCTAAGTCTCTCGTAGGGCATGGATTCCAGATCTTTGACAATTTTAGTTGCCCTCCTCTGGACCCGTTCCAGCTTGTCAATATCCTTCTCGAATTGCGGTGGCCAGAACTGTATACTGTGTAGTGTGTTGTGTGTAGTGTGTGTTGTGTGTAGTGTGTGTGTGTATGTAATGTATGTTTGTTATGTATGTATGGAAACTCTATGGGTCACCATAATGTAGCTGTGTCTTGACAGAAAAAAAATAAATGATGAAAATATAAGAAACAAACAACCCCCCCTTGCCCAGTTTTCAGAATCTCTCCTCTCCTCCTTCTGCAGGGGCCATACGCTGATTCGTGTGCTCCCGACGGATGCTTTGTTCAGCGTGGATGCCATCGTAGCAAATGTCCTCTTGTAAGTTGCTTTGCCATCTTGTGATTTTCATGGTTGCAGCAGGTAGCTTTGCTTGTCTGCCGTAGAAGAGCTAGATTCGAGTTCAGTGGCGTCTCGGAGAGCTAGCGTGGCGTAGAGGTTAAGAGCAGGTGGACTCTAATCTGGGGAACCAGGTTTGATTCCCCACTCCTCCCCATCAAACCTGCTGGATGACCTTCAGCCAGTCTCAGTCTTTCTGAACCTTCTCAGACCCACCTTCCTGGCGTAGCAGCAGTGGCGTAGTGGTTAAGAGCAGGTGCATTCTAACCTGGAGGAACCGGGTTTGATTCCCCGCTCTGCCACTTGAGCTGTGGAGGCTTATCTGGGGAATTCAGATTAGCCTGTGCACTCCCACACACGCCAGCTGGGTGACCTTGGGCTAGTCACGGTTCTTTGGAGCTCTCTCAGCCCCACCTACATCACAGGGTGTTTGTTGTGAGGGGGGAAGGGAAAGGAGTTTGTATGCCCCTTTTAGTCTCCTTACAGGAGAGAAAGGGGGATATAAACCCAAACTCCTCCTCCTCCTACTCCTCCTCCTCTTCTTCTTCTCCTCCTCCTTCTCCTTCTGCTGCTGCTACTGGGGGATATAATGCTTTGCCTATTTTAATGTACTTAGTTCTGACAATATAAGTCAACAGCTTTCCTATGCTTGCCATCAATAAATGAGAATCCCACTTTCGAAGTGTTGATTCAGTGGTGGGATCCAAAAATTTTAGTAACAGGTTCCCATGGTGGTGGGATTCAAACTGTGGCGTAGCGCCAATGGGGCTGGGCGGGGCACGATGGGGTGGTGGCCGGGCATTCCGGGGGCGGGGCATTCCTGGGCGGGGCTGTGGCAAGGACGCAGTTTGGCCATGCCTGTCCTTTATGGAATGCACACAGGCGCAGGCTGCCACGCACGCCGGTGCACCTCCTGCTAGACTGCTTCAAGTTCTGCGCGCTACTGCTGAGAGGAGGGGCGTGACTAAGGCCAAAATCACGTGGCAAAATCACCAATGAGTAACCCCCTCTCGGCACACACAAATAATTAGCAACCTACTCTCGGGAACCTGTGAGAACCGGCTGGATCCCACCTCTGTGCTGATTCCTTCATTGATCAATCTGTGGTTATGACATCTACCCTGGCTCATTTCCAGCTGGGCACAGGCTGTGAGCGGGTGGGTGTATATCCAGTGGTGGGATTCAGCCGGTTCGCACCACTTCGGCAGAACCGGTTGTTAAAGTGGTGCTCGTAAACAACCAGTTGTTAAATTATTTGAATCCCACCACTGTGTGTATCCCATTTTCTTGCCATTTTCTTGCCAAACTTCATTTGATGATGATGAAGAAGAAGAGTTTGGATTTATATCCCCCCTTTCTCTCCTGCAGGAGACTCAAAGGGGCTGACAATCTCCTTGCCCTTCCCCCCTCACAACAAACACCCTGTGAGGTAGGTGGGGCTGAGAGAGCTCCGAGAAGCTGTGACTAGCCCAAGGTCACCCAGCTGGCATGTGTTGCCCAGGCTAATCTGAATCCCCCAGATAAGCCTCCGCAGCTCAGGCGGCAGAGCGGGGAATCAAACCCGGTTCCTCCAGATTAGATACACGAGCTCTTCACCTCCTACGCCACTGCTGCTCCCTGGGAGTATCACCTGATGGAAGTATCACCTGCCAATCTCTCCCTGTCTCCTGCGCAGTGCCCTCCTCTTCAATGAAGTTAAATACGTTGCCACCCCAGAGGACCTCAGGAATCTTGAAAATGATCTTCGGGGTCAGTCAGACCTTGTGTTTGTCTACGTCCAAGCAGTTGGGACTGCAGGTAAATATCTCCTGCTGCTTAGCTGGACAGCTGAGGGCACCTGAGGGCTTCCTTCTCTGAAATTCTCAGATCCGGCTGCCTTAGAGATTTCTCCAGGCCTGGAAACGCCCCATTTTGCCCGCAGTGGTTCTCAAGGGCCTTAGCTTTTCGCTCGGGGATTTTCCTGGGGCTGGAGGATTTCTTGATCCAAGTATCTGCACTGTGGGCATAAGGATGCATTGTGATATTTTGACAGAAAGATGCACAATTGTAAGGGTGAAAACTTAGGGTAAAAAAGATGACATCTGAGCAGGAACAGTGACAAGATTGTGATCAGGGACGACATAGTGAATGCAAACATAGATTGTCAGTATTGAACATCTAGACCAGGGGTCGGCAACCTTTAGCACCCAAAGAGCTGCTGACCCCGCCTCCCCAAGCCCCGCCCCCGGCCTCCCCAAGCCCTGCCTTCAGCCAAGCGGGCGGGATAGACAGCGGTGGCAATGCCAATGACGGAAAGTTGCACTTGGGACGCAGTGAGCGTGCCTCCTTCCCCGCCCCTCCCTCCCTCCCTCCCTTCCTCCCTTCCACCCTTTCTCCCTTTCCTCCCTCCCTCCCTCCCTCTGGCATCCTTTCCTCTCCTTCCCAGGTGCCAGGCGAGGGAAGGAGAGGAAAGGACTCAGAAGGGAGGGAGGGAGGTGTGCTCACCGCGTCCCAAGCGCAACTCGCCGTCGTTGGCGTCGCCACTGCGGAGCCGCAGTACGAGGACGAAAGAGCCGCATGTGGCTCCAAAGCCACGGGTTGCTGACCCCCGATCTAGACTGTCGTTCTTCCATTGATCATATTTTGTAAGGTAAGGACTTGATTGGGGGGGGGGGGGCCGGCGGAAGTAGAGAGGAAAGGAATTTTGGCCTTTCAAAACTAGCTCCTAAATTCCGCCCTGGGCCTCTCGGGGATGGGTGGGGCGAAACTTGAATGAATGAATGAATGAATGAATGAAAAAATAAATAAATGACTCTCCATCTGTCTGTCTCTATCTGCTTCTCTCTGTCTGTTTCTCTGTTTGCCTCTCTGTCTATCTGCCTCTTTGTCTCACACTCTATGCCTGTCTTTGTCTGTCTGTCTGTCTGTCTGTCTGTCTGTCTGTCTGTCTAACTGTCTAACTGTCTGTCTGTCACTCTCTCGGTTTGTCTCTCTGCCCCTCCCTGGCTCGGTCTTGCTCTCTCTGTCTTTCTGTCGCTCTTCCTTTCTGTCTGTATCTCTGTCTTGCTCGCTCTGTCTTTCCCTCTGTGTTTTTCTCCATCTCTGTCTGTCTCTCCCTGTCTGTCCCTCTGTCTCTCTGCTTGTCTGTCCATCTCCATGTCTCTCTCTTCCCAGAGCACAGAGTTCTGATGGAGGTGGCCTTCGTCTATGGCTCTCTGCACCGGTTTGCCCTGACCACCGAAGTGACGCTTCTGAAGAGCATCCAGTAAGTTTTCCACAGCCCTGGGAGCTCTGGCCTTGCTATGAAATGGAGCTCCTTCAGGGCCCCACGGCACACGACCCCCCCCTGCCCCCCACCTCACATTATCTCTCAAGGTCTCCAGTGGAAACTTGGAGCTACTTGCCCACGGTGAACGCTCACTGAAGACCAGGTGACTCCCCCTTCGCTCAAGCCTCTTGGCCAGTGGTGGCGAACCTATGGCACGGGTGCCAGAGATGGCACTCAGAGCCCTCTCTGTGGGCACGCGCAAACAGAGTCACCCCCACCTCCCCCCCACACACATCTAGGCTGGCCTGGGCCTCTGGGCTCGATTATTAGCATTAAACCTAAGACCTAGTTTTGGGGAAGCAGTGTAGGTAACCCTGTTAAGCGCTGTTAAACCCCTCTGATTTTCATGCGAAGAACTAAAGCGCAGTCCTTTACCTGGGAGTAAGCTCGGTTGCTGGCAATGGGGTTTGCTTCTGAGTAAACCCTCCTAGGGTCGCAGACTGCCCTGCTGGAAGAGTTGCACGGTTGCTTCAAAGCAAAGCCAACAACTACCACCAAGCTTACTCCCGAGTAACGCACACCTCGGAGCCAACCATTTTTTCCTAAACTAAAACCTCAGTATTCAGGTTAAACTGCTGTGTCGGCACTTTGCGATAAATAAGTGGGTTTTGGGTTGCAGTTTGGGCACTCGGTCTCGAAAAGGTTCGCCATCACTGGCCTATAGAGATTCCCGAGACTCATGAATATGAGAACCAGCCAGCTTCCGTTCTGCATCCAAACATCTTTCCCCCCTGCAGCGATGAAGAGACTGACACGCCGGCCTCGAAACTCTTCTTCTGCCACTGCAAGGTGGCCACCGATCCGGGCCAGCCGTGCCGCCGGACTCTGATGGAACAGCCGCTGACCACGCTGGACGTCCACAAGTTCCTGAAGTTGATGGGGGAGCCTCTCGTGGTACGTCTGGCAGTGGCAGCCACCGCCACCCTGCCTTCGGGTCCCCCGCTCAAGCAGTTGCATTCCTTTTGTGGCATATCAGAACGGGAGTTTGTCACCCCGGACACCTGGAGTGGGATAAGCAGGGATGGAAAAATAGTTTGGACGTAGGAAGAATGGGAAGGAGAGGAGAAGAAGAAGAGTTTGAATTTATACCCCACCTTTCTCTCCTGTAAAGGTGGCTTACAAGCTCCTTTCCCTTCCTCTCCCCACAACAGACACCTTGTGAGGCAGGTGAGGCTGAGAGAGTTCAGAGAGAACTATGACTGGTCCAAAGGTCACCCCTCAGGCTTCATGGGGAGGAGCAGGAAAGGGATTTGGGCGTCTTAGTGGATAGTTCCATGGGAATGTCAACTCAATGCATGGCAGATGTGAAAAAGGCAAACTCTGTGCTGGGGATCATTAGGAAAGGAGTTGAGAATAAAACTGCAAGGATTGTCATGCCCTTCTATAAAGCCGTGGTGCGACCGCACTTGGAGTACTGTGTTCAGTTCTGGTCGCCACATCTCAAAAAGGATATCAAAGAGATAGAAAAAGTGCAGAGAAGGGCCACGAGGATGATTGAGGGACTGGAGCACCTTCCTTATGAGGAGAGGCTGCAGCGTTTGGGACTCTTCAGTTTGGAGAGGAGACGTCTGAGGGGGGATATGATTGAAGTCTAAAAAATTATGCATGGGGTAGAAAATGTTGACAGAGAGAAATTTTTCTCTCTTTCTCTCAATACTAGAACCAGGGGGCATCCATTGAAAATGCTGGGGGGAAGAATTAGGACTAATAAAAAGGAAACACTTCTTCAATGCAACGCAGGGATTGGTGTTTGGAATATGCTGCCACAGGAGGTGGTGATGGCCACTAACCTGGATAGCTTTAAAAGGGGCTTGCACAGATTTATGGAGGAGAAGTCGATCTATGGCTACCAATCTTGATCCTCCTTGATCTGAGCTTGCAAATGCCTTAGCAGTCCAGGTGCTCGGGATTTTTAGGATTCAATGCTGGAAACACTTCTTCACGCTAACGTGCAGGATTGGTGGGTTTGGAATATGCTGCCACAGGAGGTGTGATGGCCACCAACCTGGATAGCTTTTGCAAGGGCTTGGACAGATTTATGGAGGAGAAGTCGATCTGTATTACCAATCTTGGATCCCTCTTTGATCTGAGATTGCAATGCCTTTAACAGACCAGGTGATCGGGAGCAACAGCCGCAGAAGGCCATTGCGTTCACATCCTACATGTGAGCTCCCAAAGGCACCTGGTGGGCCACTGCGAGTAGCAGAGAGCTGGACTAGATGGACTTTGGTCTGATCCAGCTGGCTTGTTCTTATGTTCTTATGTTCTTATGAGCAGCAGCAGCAGAAGGCCATTGCTTTCACATCCTTCAGGTGAGCTCCCAAAGGCACCTGGTGAGCCACTGCGAGTAGCAGAGTGCTGGACTAGATGGACTCTGGTCTGATCCAGCAAGGCTCTTTCTTATGTTCTTTGCTAGCAACTGTGTTTGGTTTGAACCAGAGAAAAGGGTGTTGAAATTCTCTTTTCCAGATGGAGGTCGCGGCAAACCCAGAGGAGGTTTCGACCGCTCACTTCCAGCTCGGCCTTCCGCTGATCTTCGTTCTCACCCAGAGAGAAACACTGGAGGCCGACCGAAGAACTGCCGAATTCGTGGCCTGGAGGTTGCTGGGGAAAGCGGGGGTTGTCCTTTTGTCAAGGTGAGGGCTGGGCGGGGAGAGGGTTGTGGTGCAACCATCTTGCTCCTGCAGTTACTTACGCAAGGGATGCCAAATATCCTAACAGTTTGTGACCTTTGATGAAGGTCTTGTCCCCAATTTCTTGTTTGCTTTTTTATTTCTTATTGTTGTTTTTATGTTTTTATGCCTTATGCGTTTATTGTTTTTTTAATAACTCGGTTTTCTGCCTCAAGTGAGTCTCTGCAGAGGGTGTGTGTGTAGATCTCCTCAGTAAGTAAACAGACAGTTTCCCTCTGGCCTGCCATTTTATTTCTATACAACAGATGAATTTTTTGACAACAGGGGTGTTGGGTTGTACGAGGCAGAGCAGCACCAACCCGGGTTTAACTGCAAGCCCAAGAGAAGGGGCGGTTGCATAAATCCTGCACTCTGCCATCTAACATCCAATTTCTGTTTCGAAAGGGGCGTTGCCGGTTTGGACTTCCTTCTCCGGTATAACGTGGCCATCAAGACAGCGGCTGAGGTGAGTGATCATTGCTCTATAAGACTATTATTGTTGTTGTTGTTGTTGTTGTTGTTGTTGTTGTTGTTGTTGTTGTTGTTGTTGTTGTTGTTGTAGATTTCACAGCTGCCAGATCTTTAGCTGGTTGTTGGCCTTCATTACAATTCGAGCCTCACCCAGAGGCCTAGGAAGTTGTAATGTATCGGCGTATTAGTATCACTACTACTACTACTACTACTACTACTACTACTACTACTACTACTACTACTACTACTACTACTACTACTAATAATAATAATAATAATAATAATAATAATAATAATAATAATAATAATTTTATATACCACCCTCCCCCTGAGGGCTCAGGGCGGTTACACTTTTCTTTTCTTTTTAAAAAATAATTTTTATTGTATCATTTGAATATTCCATTTTATATTAATACACTTCTTCATTCGTTTTCAAACAATACATTTTCCCCTCCCCCCCGTATTTTCTTCATAGTTTTATCAAACAAACAGCAGTAAGTTCATTCTTTGTAATCTCTTCTCCCATTTCTCCTCATTGACTCCAGCTTCTTTCATCCAGTCCGCATATATGGTCCATATCTTCAAAATTTCGCCCTGTTTATCTTGCCACTATTACACTTTTGAACTGCTCCAACATCCTGGTTGTTTTGAACTGCTCCAACACTATTACACTTTTGAACTGCTCCAACATCTTCACGCAACGTGTGATTGGTGTTTGGAATCTGCTGCCACAGGAGGTGGTGATGGCCAATAGCCTGGATAGCTTTAAAAGGGGCTTGGGCAGATTTATGGAGAAGTCGATCTCTGGCTACCAATCTTGATCCTCCTTGATCTCAGATTGCAAATGCCTTAGCAGACCAGGTGCTCGGGAGCAACAGCCGCAGAAGGCCATTGCTTTCACCTCCTGCACGTGAGCTCCCAAAGGCACCTGGTGGGCCACTGCGAGGAGCAGAGAGCTGGACTAGATGGACTCTGGTCTGATCCAGCAGGCTAGTTTTTATGTTCTTATGTTCTGGGCTTGTTGGTAGGTCCTGCACCCTCGACGACCATGTTGCCGTTCAGCTATCCCTCGAAGAAGAGAAACTTCAGGGTACTGACCGTGCAATCCAATGAAGTTTGGAAGAACTTCTTGGCAGTTAGAGGGTTCCTTCATGGAAGAGGCTTTCTCGGGAGTTGGCGGGCTCTCCTTCTTGGGCGGTTTTGAAGCAGGGGCAAGATGACTGTCAGGCAGCCGTGGTCAGCTCTCGTGGCCATTTCTTACGTGCCCAGGGGAAGCGCATCAAGACAAGATTTCTTGCCCCAATGCACTTCGGGTTCCACCACACTCCCCAGCTCCGGGGGGTAATCAGCCTGTGTTTCTATGTATTGATTTAAAACACCTACCGTGTATACTCGTGTATAAGTCGACCCGCATATGTCGAGGCACCTAATTTTACCACAAAAAACCTGGGAAAACTTATTGACCCGCGTATAAGTCGAGGGTGGGAAATGCAGCAGCTGCTGGTAAATTTCAAAAATAAAAATAGATACCAATAAAATTGCATTAATTGAGGCATCGTTAGGTTAAATGTTTTTGAATATTTATTTCAAAGAAAAACAGTAAACTGGCTCTGTAAGTGGAAGAGAGGGTCAACAAGAACAATATGGTCTCAACAATAACTTTAAAAGTACAAAAATCTTAGCTCAATCAGCAACCAAGCTAAAACACAAGAGTTAAAATCCTTCAAAACTGGATTCCTTCTCATCAAATGTAACCCAACTTAGATGTTAAGAGGGATATTATCAGAAATGGAAAATTTACTATTAGCTTCCATTGTAAACAATGGGGGATGGGGCACCCCCTTTGGGGGTCAATAACTTTGGATCCCCTGACCCAAACTTCACCAAACCTGTCTGGTATCATAAAGAGACTCTCCTGATGATACCAGCCAGGTTTGGTGAAGTTTGGTTCAGAGGGTCCAAAGTTATGGACCCTCAAAAGGGTAGCCCCATCTATGATTAGCTCCCATTGAAAACAATGGGGAATGGGGGCACCTCCTTTGGGGGTCCATAACTTTGGACCCCCTGAACCAAACTTTACCAAACTTGGCTGGTATCATCAGGAGTGTCTTCTAAGGGAACCCTGAAATAAAAACTGCACCCCCTGCTGGCTGGCAAAGTAAAAACACACACAAATTTTTAATGACCCGCATATAAGTCGAGGGGAGCTTTTTCAGCATTAAAAATGTGCTGAAAAATTCGACTTATACATGAGTAAATACTGTATTAGCCACCTTTTCCCTGGAGAAATTCAAGGCAGGTTACGATATAAATTAAATTATTATAAAAGTGCAATAAAACCATATAAATAAAGTAACAACGATAAAAGCATATGAGGAGTCACAACTTTAAATTCCATGTTATTTATTTTATCATATTTTTATCCTGCCCTTTCCCAGGTGGCTCAGGGCGGGTTGCTTAGGACTATCCATGAATAAAATCCAAATTGGTCAAATTGCGTCCTAAGTAAGCACTGTCCTTCAAGATATTGGCAAACTGGAACGGGTCCAGAGGAGGGCAACCAAAATGGTCAAAGGTCTGGAATCCATACCCTGTGAGGAGAGACAAGGGGAGCTGGAAATGATTAGTTTGGTGAAGAGAAGGTGAAGAGGTGACATGATGGCCATGTTTAGATACTTGAAGAGATGTCATGTTAGTGAGGGAGCAAGCTTGTTTTCTGCTGCTCCAGAGACTAGGACCAGGAGTAATGGGTTCAAGGTGAAGGAAAAGAGGTTCCACCTAAACATTAGGAAGAACTTCCTGACGGTAAGGGCTGTTCGACAGTGGAATGCACTACCTCAGATAGTGGTGGAGTCTCCTTCTTTGGAGGTTTTTAAAGAGAGGCTGGATGAACATATGTTGGGAGTATTGTTGAAGGCTTTTATGGCTGGATAAGCATAAGCATTTATTGTCATTGTGCGCGCACAACGAAAATTTACAGCAGCATTCCTCGATGCACACAATTCCAGACTCATGCCCCATCCTCCCTTTCCCCTTCCTCCACCCATCCCTACGCAGCCCCAAACACATCAACACAAAGCCGTGGAGTTCAGCATCGCCACAGCTCTATAGTAGAAGCTGTCTCTAAGCCTCTTTGTCCTAGTTTTGATAGACCTGTGTCGTCTGCCGGATGGCAACAGTTCAAAAAGAGAGTGTGCTGGATGAGACGGGTCCCTCAGAATATTTTGGGCTTTCTTTAGGCTTCGGGAATTATAGAGTTCTTCCAAGGAGGGGAGAGGGCAGCCGATAATCCTCTGGTTCTTGTGGGCTTTCAACTGGTTCTTGTGGGCTTTCCAGGCTATGTGGCTGTGGTCTGGTAGATCTTGTTTCTAACGTTTCGCCTGCATCTGTGGCTGGCATCTTCAGAGGTGTATCACAGAGAGAAGTGTGTTACACACTGTGTCCAGTGAGAAGGGAATGTTTAGTGGGGTATATATTGTCCACACAGCCCAGAAAACCCACAACAACCACATGTTGGGAGTGCTTTGACATTCCGTTCCTTCATAGCAAGGGATTGGACTGGATGGCCCATGGGGTCTCTTCCAACTCTATGATTCTGAGTGCCTAGTTTGGAATCCTGAATCTCCCCCCCCCCCCAACCCACCAAAATCTACTTCAGTTGAAACTCAGCCTGGCCTCTTTTCCCTCTGCAGGGTGTGAAGTATCTTGTCTTGAAGGACACGGATGAAATCATTGCGCTGGTGGAAAGTGGTAAACAGAGCGACTCTGTCCCAAAATATGAAGAGGAAGAGGAAGAAGAAGAGGAGGAAGCTGGGGAAAGCTATGAGCAAGGTAACGTAAGCAACCCTTCCACTCTGGAGTGCATGAATGATCAAGCGTTCGTGGCTTCGTTTTCAGATTTTGAAGGCATCTAGAAAAGCTGAGTTCCCTTGCGGGCCCAAAGGTTTGCAAAAGTAAGCTAGTGATTTCAGAGGGGTCATGATTGACACCCTCTTCCAAGACTGGAACGGAGGCCAGAGCCTGATCTGATTGCCCCTTGGCTTAGGACCCCTCTATCTCCTTTGGCTATCTCCTCTCTCCGCTCCAAGTGAAGTCAGCGCCCGTGGCTGAAGACATCCCCTAGAAATAACTACTGTATGTTGCGCAAAGCATACCACCCATCCAGTGGTGGGATCCAAAATTTTAGTAACAGGTTCCCACGGTGGTGGGATTCAAACAGTGGTGTCACGCCAATGGGGCTGGACAGGGCATGATGGGGGCGTGGCCGGGCATTCCAGGGGCGGGGCATTCATAATTTCTCTGTTACTGTCAAAAACTCTTACTGTAAAAAAAAAGTTCCTAATTTCCAGCTGGTATCTTTCTGTCCATAATTTAAACTCATTCTAGCAAGTCCTATCGTCTACTGCCAACAGAAACAACTACTTCTCCTCTCATTGACTGCCTGTCAAATACTTAATACTTTCAAATACTTAATTTTGTTGCTAGAAATCAAAAGAAGGATACTTTCCTTAAACAAGGAACTTCACCATATTTCTAAAGCATGTTTTTAAAACAGCCCAACAGGGAGAATTATCCCGATTTCTACCTTCGCTAACCAGCCACATAGGAAACAACAGGACTTTATGATTTTTGGACCTAATGGGATTTCTAACGGAAAAGCAGACCCAATTAGTAACCCCCTCTCTTCACACACAAATAATTAGTAACCCCCTCTCGGGAACTGGTGAGAGTCTGCTGGATCCCACCTCTGCACCCGTCTGCAATTCAAAGAGTGTTTATTTCCTCTGCAGAGATCCAAGACGATGAGGTGGTGGAATCCGTTGTCCGGGACAGGAAGCACGAACTCTCCCTGGAACACATCCAGACCCTGACAGAAGAGTCCTTCAGCGCCGCTCTAGCCAACTCTGACTTCATGGTGGTTCTGTTCTATGCCAGTTGTAAGTGAATGTATAACAAACAGCTGTCTGGTTTTTTTTAATTTTAAAAAGATCTTTATTAAGACAATAATTAAAACAAACAATCCCTACAAAAATGAGGAAAACAGCATCAATGTTTCTATCTGTAACTGTGGCCCCTTCCGCACACGCAAAATAATGCGTTTTCAAACCACTTTCACAACTGTTTGCAAGTGGATTTTGCTATTCCGCACAGCTTCAAAGAGCACTGAAAGCAGTTTGAAAGTGCATTATTCTGCATGTGCGGAATGAGCCAGAGTATTAAAAACCACCTACAACATAGGTAGACTTAATACAACATAATATCCTTACACTTCCATTGAATTATTAATATATAATCCTTAAATTTTTCCCGGACTTCCAACTAAGCTTTCACAAATTCAAATATTCCCAAATCATAAACATTCCGAAATTCAATATGTTTTCCCTTCATGTTCCCTTACCTTTAACTTAATTTCTTTTCGTAAAGAGTCTATTTGGCTACTTTTGAGAATTCAGAGAAGAGTATAATCTATGTTTTTAAAAAATGCCTGTTTGAGCATGGAATTGGCCATGAAGAGTGGAGTTCAAGTTTTTTGGAGTCTTGGGCCCTTTCCCCACTTACCTAAAGCCCCGCGCTACTCTCAAGGAATCTAGCTGCAGGCATCTTTTTTGTGGCTGTGGGCTCCAATATAGATTGGAAATAGAGCACTGAGGGGTTTAATTGCGCCCCTTCATCTGATCTGTAAGCGACGGCATCTCACGCATCAACGTGTAATGAGGATATTTGTTGTTGTCTAATTCCAAAAAGAAGGTAATCACGCTATTTCCGCTCATGCGATTTCTCACATTAAGACGGCCATGCTGACCCATGGAGCAGCAGTGGCGTAGTGGTTAAGAGTAGGTGTACTCTAATCTGGAGCTCTGCCACTTGAGCTGTGGAGGCTTATCTGGGGAACTCAGATTAGCCTGTACACTCTAGCACATGCACAGCTGGGTGACCTTTGGGCTAGTCACAGTTCTGGAGAGAACTGTGACTGGGCCCAAGGTCACCCAGCAGGAATGTAGGAGTGCAGAAACGCATCTGGTTCACCAGATAAGCCTCTGCCACTCAGGTGGAGGAGTGGGGAATCAAACCGGAGCAGCAGTGGCGTAGGAGGTTAAGAGCTCATGTATCTAATCTGGAGGAACCGGGTTTGATTCCCCGCTCTGCCGCCTGAGCTGTGGAGGCTTATCTGGGGAATTCAGATTAGCCTGTACACTCCCACACACGCCAGCTGGGTGACCTTGGGCTAGTCACAGCTTCTTGGAGCTCTCTCAACCCCACCCACCTCACAGGGTGTTTGTTGTGAGGGGGGAAGGGCAAGGAGATTGTGAGCCCCTTTGAGTCTCCTGCAGGAGAGAAAGGGGGGATATAAATCCAAACTCTTCTTCTTCTTCTTCTCCTCAAGTAGTGCGGGGTACAGCTGCACTCCCCACTTCAGGGGCGGCGAGAACGCAGCCGCCCCGACGCTGCCTCTCTCTCGCCCCCTCGGCGCGCGTAATTCCTGTCTCCTTTTGAAATGGCGCCTTTTGATGACCCCGCGCAGAGCGTGGGGTCGTGGGGAAGCCGGGGCGCACGCCAGGAATTGCACGCAGCAACCCTCGGACAGAGGTGAGTGGGGAAAGGGCCTTTGTTTTCATGCAAGTGAAGATGCACCTGCCGTGGCTGATGGTGGAAATGACCAGCTTTTTGAGTTTCTTGTAGCCACAGCTTTTCCTTTTTGCTGCGGATAGTAGGATTAATTGTGCAAATGATGTGTTCCCTTCAGCAATGCATATACTAAAACTGAAACTGTATTGCAAACTCCACACTCCATTTGAAACTGAGTAATATACGGTGGTGGAAAGGACCTTCAAGTGACGGCCGACTTAAGGTGACCCAGTAGGGCAGTGTTTTCCAACCTTTTTGACGTTACGGTACCCTTGACCTCACTCTTCATATCTCACGGTACCCCTCCCACCTTCCCCTCCCAGTTCCCCTGCTTGCCACCGCCCCCCCCCCACCTTCCCCTCCCAGGGTGAAGGGAAGCGTGGGGGTGGGAAGTAGCTGCTGACCTTGCGGCAGGCCCTGCCCCCTGGGCCAGCTCCATATTCTTGCTGGTGCCGGCAGGAGACACTGCAAAAGCGAGGGGGGTTGGTAGTGTTGCCGTGGTAACCCTTGGACATGCTCACGGCACCCCAGGGTACCACGGAACCCTGGTTGGGAATCGCTGCAGTAGGGTTTTCAAGGCACGTGATGGACAGAGCTGGTTTGCCCTCTGCGTAGCAGCCCTGCACTTCTTTGGTGGACCCCCTTCCAAGTGCTAACCGGGATTGACCCTGCTTAGCTTCTGAGATCCAACAAGAGCTGACTAGCCTGGGCCAACCAGGTCAGGGCCAAATAATAGTTGTGTGCTGACAAATGGCAGCTGAATTATGGCAACCCTGTAAGGTTTCGAGGCAAAAGATGGTGGAATTCTCAGTCGAAAGAGACCCGGGTTCTGTGGGACCTATTTCGGTACAGCAGGGCCTGCTACATGGAGCTATTCCGCCAGGCCTATGGCTGAGGGCGCCGACAGCATTTCCAATGTAAGCTGGACACTTCCCTGTTCGTCCTTCATTTCTCTTAGTTGCCGTTGATTTTATAGCACCACAGGGAAGTATGGTGAGAACTGAGGGTGGTTTTTGACTATTGAATTTCTGAGAGCCAGTGTGGCATAGTGGTTAAGAGCAGGTGGACTCTCATCTGGAGAACCGGGTTTGATTCCTCACTTTTCCACATGCATGGTGGACTCTTATCTGGTAAACTGGGTTTGTTTCCCTGCTTCTACACATGAAGCCTGCTGGGTGACCTTGGTCTTGTCACAGTTCTCTTAGAACTCTTCTCCTCCTCCTTGTCCGTCTTCTTCTCCTCCTCCTCCTCCTCCTCCTCCACCTCCTTCTCGTCCTCCTCCTTCTTCTCCTTCTTCTCCTTCTCCTTCTCCTCCTCCTCCTCCTCCTCCTTCTCCTCCTCCTTCTTCTCCTTCTCCTCCTCCTCTTTCTCCTTCTCCTTCTTCTTTCTCTTCTCCTCCTCCTCCTCCTCCTCCTCCTCCTCCTCTTTCTCCGTCTCCTCCTCCGTCTCCTTCTCCTCCTTCTTCTTCTCCTTCTCCTTTTCCTCCTCCGCCTCCTCCTCCTCCTCCTCCTTCTTCTTCTTCTTCTTCTTCTTCTGTTGTAAGCCACCTTGAGGCCACCATAAGAAAGGGACCGGCAAATCAAAGCATATCTAACTAAATAAATGTCCGGAGGTGGTTTGCCATATCCAGAGATGGTCTGCACAGTGAACACTGGACTCCCTTGGAGGCCTCCCATTTGAGCACAGGGCTGCCCCTGCTTGGTTTCTGAGATCTGATGAGATCAGGCCTGCCTCGGCCCTTCAGGTAATGACCAATAATGTAAACAGATGGCAAAATTCAGTCTTTATTAGCACAAAAATTGACTTGTGGGACAGAGACGGCAGCCGAACAGAGCCTGACTTTCCATGTTTTATTCTTGTCGTAGGGGAAGCCGTCTCCCTGGTCATGATGCAGTCTTACGCGCAAGCGGCCGCTCGTCTGAAAGGTATGGATGCCAAAGATCAGAGAGCTGGTATGGTCTAGTGCCGTGGTGGCGAACCTTTTGCACTCCAGATGTTATGGACTACATTTCCCATCAGCCCCTGCCAGCATGGCCAATTGGCCATGCTGG